>NC_058406.1:166089786-166121795 GCF_002201575.2 Neomonachus schauinslandi
TGTGTTTGTTTTGTTTTCTTTTGCTTTAAGTGCATGTTAAGAGTTAAGAACTTGCTTAAATTTCCATTTCTGGCAGTGTGGTGGAGTACATAACCAGAAAATCCTCCTGTAGCAAAACACCTAGAAATGCTGGTGGAAATGAGAATTTTAAAATGCATAGTTACCTCACAAAATAAATAAGGGAAATTTCCAGGAGATACAAGGAAAAAGATGAAAATTCTACAGTTGCACTTGAGGTGGGATTGGAATTGGGACAGATCTATAGGTTTAAAGCAGACAAAA
Organism: Neomonachus schauinslandi; assembly: GCF_002201575.2. Classification (NCBI taxonomy): domain Eukaryota; kingdom Metazoa; phylum Chordata; class Mammalia; order Carnivora; family Phocidae; genus Neomonachus; species Neomonachus schauinslandi. Next base: position 166,090,069 of record NC_058406.1, read on the forward strand.
TTTGATAACCATGCAGGAGCAGGAGATAAGACTGACAAGCCTTCATAGAAAAATGAGCTAGTATTGAGCCACAAAAAAATGCCACATCCTGATTGAATTGGTAAAGTAGAAATGATTCAATCATCATCATGAGAAAAGATAAAGCAATTTGTGTATTTTTACCTGGAATTTATAGGACAGGGTCTCTCTTAAAATTGGTAACCATATGCATTTGTGGTCTGACTTTACATTACCTGCATTTTTAAGAAAACACTCTACTAAAAATTAACAAAAGTTCCAGGTTACTGATACTGAGGCACTTGGTGAACACAAACATCAAATCTATTTCTTGGGATACATCCTAAATCCAGACCTCCTATGATTTTCACAAATGAGTCTCCTAAAGATGTGCTCACAACCCAAAATTAAAAAGCTCAAAAACAATGGGCAGACAAATTAAACAGCAGGTTAGTCTCCCAAACACCTGACATAAAGCTTACATGGACTATTTCAACTGGGAAAAAATACCACATTCAGTAAATTTAATCTAATCATTATTTCTTTTGAGTTTTGTCTTCTTCTTCATAAAAGTCACTGCTGTCTGTCACAAAATAATAAAATTTTTAATTTACAAAACATATGTGGACTTTATGATCATGTATTTCAAAGTTGGGATCTGACTCACTGAATAATTTCACACGCAGTTTTCTGTTTTACAATATAACTCCTACAGAACTCTTATTCTTCCATTTCTCTTGTTCTTGAGATGCAATAAATACAAACAATATTGCATCTAACTTGAAAATAAAATTATATAAATCTAGAGGTCAGTATTAATCTATACTAATGCAGGAATTAGAATTTAGTATTAGGATTATTTGTTCCATATTAAGCTTCAGTGATTTTAGCACATGGAGTGTGTGTGTGTGTGTGTGTTCTACATGCACATGTGTGTATGTGTTGTGTGTTTTACAATGCCTATTTAAAGATTAGCTATTTTAAATTTTAAATTTTTTTTATTTTGGGGGGAGGGGCAGGGGGAGGGAGAGAGAGAGGGAATCTTAAGCAGGCTCCACGCCCAGCATGGAACCCAATGCAGAGATCAATCTCATAACCCTGAGATCATAACCCAAGCAAAAATCAAGAGGTGGACACTTAACTGACTGAGCCGCCTAGGTGCCCCTAGATTTTTTTAAAAAAAGAAGTGGCTGAGAACCAAATAAAATTTGGGAAAGAAATTTTTAGCATCTCATTTTATTTTTATTCAATAGCCAAAATTTGGGACTTTTTAGCTTGTCAACAGTTATTTTCTTTTGAAAGCCCAGTTTGTAATGTATTATTTACCTATGTTCTGTATGAACCATGAGATGATTGGTGCAACTTGGCAATGACCTTGCCTATTTTATATTAAGCACTGAACATCACTTGCATGTTAAGTGGATTTAGGATTGTTTTATAACTGATTTCTTTTTCCAGTGGTGATCTAATTGCAACTTATACTCAGTCTACTGCTCTGACAACTAATGTGGGTTCAATAGTTTCAAGGACTTCATACATTATTTGCTGTGAACACAAAGAATCTTGGCAAAGAAGCAAAGGAATATAAAGACAGGTTTTGCCCAGGCACATTTCTGGAAACTCTATAGATATTCAGGAAAAATAACCTGACGACATCCACTGTGGTTCCCCTACTCTACCCCAAATTATAGTTTGGAATGATCCTCTGTGTAATAAAGGGGGGGGGGGAGAAGGGAAAGAATCCAATCTTTGTATAGATGTAGTTTGAATGGAATCAATCCAGGAATGCTTAAAGCTTTGTGGGAGTGACTAGGGAGTTTCCTTTTAGTAGAAACAATGAGACTGTCAAATCTGAATTTCAGTTATTCTTATTCAACATTAAAAACCATGAAGTGCTATACAGAGGAAACTATGTGGCTTAGGCTTTCACATACTCTAATTAAGGCAAACTATACCTTTTAAAAAAGAGTTAAGGAATTTCATAATAGCATAACTCAGTGGTGACTTTACCGGTGCATTACTAGTGGGATTGGCCCAGGTGAACTGTAGGATAGATGAAGCTTGATTTCTGATGCCTAGAACATTCAATTTCTAGGACCCTCTATGTAAGTCCATCCTTCCAAAGAGCCCTGTCCACCAATGCTTTCCCAATCAACCTCATCCATCAAAACTTACTGCTTTATTTCATGAATCTTTATTGTGTACTTCCAATATTTCAGTCTTTGGGTAAAATATGCTGAAATTATAACAAAGGGAAGACACAGCAACTGAGCAAGAATTTATAATGACAACAGATCATTGCTTTGATAGAGAGATGTGTGGGGTGTTCTGAGAACACTTAGGAAGGACCCCACATATGTCTTGGAGGATCAAGGGAGAAATCCTGAAGGAAGAGACATCAGGCTGAAACCTGGAGTAGAAGTTAGCCGGGTGGGATGAAGGGCAAGGGTATTCCAGGTAGATGAGAGGCCCAAAGGAGAGAGCATGGCATGTTTAAAGAAGGACAGTAGCTCTTGCTCAGTGTTCATCAGAACACCCCAGGACCCTCTTTCAGAAATGCTTGGCAGCTGCTATTTACAAAAATACAAAAATAATTCTGAAGGGTACTTTTTATCAAAGTGGTTAAAATTTAAGTTCCAAATTTCATGCCAGTGACTAATCCTCCACAGTTAACACAGACCATGGAGATAGAATCTTCCTTTGTGAGTCATTTCTAGAGTTCATTTGGTCCCTTTTTCAGCAAACATCCAATAAACGTCTCCTCAGTGCCAGGCACTATGCCAGACACCAGGGCTAAACAGACTGGATTAGGAAAAGCTTCAGTAGAGATGACCACTCAAGATTTGTCACTACTTGAATCAATTTCATTTGATTAGAATATTTCAAAAATAAATGTTCTTATTACAAAAATTCTTTTCAAGTGATTTGTCCATTTTTTTCTACCATATAAAATACTCATTTGTGTACTCATTCTTTCAACAAATATTTAGTAAGCACTTATTATGAAAGAGGACAATTTCATCTTCCATGGGGCTTACAGCCTGTTAGGGGAGACTCCTATAAATCAATAAGTATAGTGATAAGTAATTAATTATTAATTAATAATGAATGATAAGTGTTGTCATTAAAGCCCATTTAATCAAAGGGGAGGCAAAGATGGCAGAGGAGTAGGGGACTGTAGTTCAACTGTTCCCCTGAACTGAGCTGGATATCTACCAGACTACTTTGAACATTCACGAAATCAGCCTGAGATGTAAGAAGATATACCTGGATCTCTACAAACAGAATATTGCAGGCAGTTGGTTTCAAGGTATGAAGTGGGGAGCCGATATCAGAGGATAAAGGGAAGGGGGAGGGAGCCTCCAGGATCCTGCACTGCTGGTGCGGGAAAGCCTCCTGCGCTGGGGATGGGGCACAGACTTGCAGAACGGTAGCCAAGGGGAAAGGACTTTAGGGCAGCCCCCAGGCTGAAACCTGGAGCTGCAGGGGTGTGTGTGTGAACTGGGGGCAGCTGGTGGTTTTAGAAGCACAAAGGGCAGAGACTAGCCTCGACCTGAAGGTGAGGACTGGGAGCCCTGCTGAGGGGCACACAACCCAGGATGCCACAGTTTATAGCAGCACAGACAGAAACGGAGATAGTGTGGCCTGGAGAGGTCACTGAAGAACAGACTGATCTCTCTGCTCTGAGGCAGAGGGTTGAAAACGGTTTCTTCTGCTCTGACTCTTGGAAGAGAGGAGGAAAGTCACCAGGGAAAGCCATCAGAGAACAAAATCCCCCTAAAACCGGTTTTCACTGAGCCCATCCCCCCCCACAGGGGGCAGAGCAACTCTGCCCAAACAGGGTTGCCTGAGTAACTGTGCGGCAGGCCCCTCCCACAGAAGACAGGCTGGGAGAACAAGAGGCCAGCAACCCTAAGGTCTCTAGAAAACAGGTGCATCTTGCTTGGGTTGTGGTCAATAATTTGGACTCTATACATTCCCTCAACCACCCCTCAACAGAATGACTAAGAGGAGGAACCCCCAAAATAGGAAAGACTCAGAGACTGTGACTTCTGCCACAGATTTACAAATGGATATAGATATAAGCAAGACGTTGGAAATAGACTTCAGGGTAACAGTTATGAAGACAATAGCTAGAATGGAGAAATCGATTAATGGCAACTTGGAGTCTCTAAGGGCAGAAATGAGAGCTGATCTGGCAGAACTTAAAAATGCTATCAATGAGATACATTCTAATCTAGATACTCTAACAGCTGGGTAAATGAGGCAGACGAACGAATTAGTGATCTAGAAGACAAACTGATAGAAAAGAAGGAACATGAGGAGGCCTGGAAAAAACAGCTTAAAATCCATGAAAACAGAATTAGAGAAATAAGTGACACCATGAAATGTGCCAATGTCAGAATTATTGGGATCCCTGGGGGGTGGAGAGAGAGGACTAGAAGATATATTTGAGGAATCATAGCTGAGAACTTCCCTAATCTGGGGAATGAAACAAGCATTCATGGCCTAGAGGCAGAGAGGACAGACCAATGCCCTGGCATGTACTAGTAATTATTACTAGTAAAGTAAAACTTGCAAATCTTAGAACCAAGGAAACCATCTTAAGGGTAGTTGGGGAAGAGATTTCTTACATACAGAGGGAGGAACATTGAAATAATGTCAGACCTATCCACAGAGACCTGGCGAGCCAGAAAGGCCTGGCAAGACATAGTCAGGGTACTAAATGAGAAGAACATGCAGCCAAGAATACTTTATCTGGCAAGGCTGTCATTTAGAACAGATGAAGAGATACAGAGCTTCCAAGACCAGCAGAATCTGAAAGAATATGTGACCACTAAGCTGGCCCTGCAAAAAATATTAAGGAAGGTTCTATAAAAGGAGAAAGACCCCCAAGAGTGATATAGAACAGAAATTTATAGAGACAATCTATAGAAACAAGGACTTCACAGGCAACATGATGACAATAAAATCATATCTTTCAATAATCACTCTCAACGTGAACAGCCTAAATGCTCCCATAAAACGGCACAGGGTTGCAGGTTGGATAAAAAGACAGGACCCACCCATATGCTGTTTACAAGAGACTCATTTTGAACCTAAAGATACAACCAGACTGAAAGTGAAGGGATGGAGATCCATCTTTCATGCCAACGGACCTCAAAAGAAAGCTGGGGTAGCAATTCTCATATCAGACAAATTAGATTTTAAACTAAAGACTGTAGTTAGAGACACAGAATGACACTATATCATCCTTAAAGGGTCTATCCAACAAGAAGATCTAACAATTGTAAATATCTATTGCCCCCAACATGGGAGCAGCCAACTACATAAGCCAACTGTTAACCAAAATAAAGAGACATATTGATAATAATACGTTAATTGTAGGAGACCTCAATACTCCACTCTCAGCAACAGACAGATCATCTAAGCAGAAAATCAACAAAGAAACAAGAGCTTTGAATGACACACTGGACCAGATGGACCTCATAGATATATACAGAATATTCCACCCCAAAACAACAGAATACTCATTCTTCTCGAGCGCACATGGAACTTTCTCAAGAATAGACCACATACTGGGTCACAAATCAGGTCTCAATGGATACCAAAAGACTGAGATTATTCCCTGCATATTCTCAGACTATAATGCTTTAAAACTGGAACTCAATCACAAGAAAAAATTTGGCAGAAATTCAAACACTTGGAAGCTAAAGAGCACTCTGCTCAAGAAAGTTTGGGTTAACCAGGAAATCAAAGAAGAACTTAAACAATTCATGGAAACCAATGAGAATGAAAACACATTGGTCCAAAACCTATGGGATACTGCAAAGGCAGTCCTAAGGGGGAAATACATAGCCATCCAAGCCTCACTCAAAAAAATAGAAAAATCCTGGATTCACCAACTAACTCTACACCTTAAAGAACTGGATAAAAAGCAACAAATGATGCCTAAGCCACGTATTAGAAGAGAAATAATTAAGATTAGAGCAGAGATCAATGAATTAGAAACCAGAAATAGAGTAGAGCAGATCAACGAAACTAGGAGCTGGTCCTTTGAAAGAATTAATAAGATCGATAAACCACTGGCCAGACTTATCCAAAAGAAAAGAGAAAGGACCCAAATTAATAAAATTATGAATGAAAGGGGAGAGATCACGACTAACACCAAGGAAATAGAAACAATTATTAGAAATTATTATCAACAACTATATGCCAATAAATTAAGCAACCTGGAAGAAATGGATGCCTTCCTGGAAACCTATAAACTACCAAGACTGAAACAGGAAGAAATTGACAACCTGAATAGACCAATAACCAGTAATGAAATTGAAGCAATGATCAAAAACCTCCCAAAAAACTAGAGTCCAGGGCCTGATGGATTCCCTGGGGAATTCTACCAAATATTCAAAGAAATAATACCTATTCTCCTGAAGCTGTTTCAAAAAATAGAAACAGAAAGAAAGCTTCTAGACTCATTCTGTGAGGCCAGCATTACCTTGATCCCCAAACCAGGCAAAGACCCTATCAAAAGGGAGAAATTCAGACCCGTATCCCTGATGAATATGGATGCCAAAATCCTCAACAAAATCCTAGCTAATAGGATCCAACAATACATTAAAAGGATCATCCACCACGACCAAGTGGGATTTATCCCTGAGATGCAAGGGTGGTTCAACATTTGCAAATCAATCAATGTGATAGAACACATTAATAAGAGGAGAAAGAAGAATCGTATGGTCCTCTCAATTGATGCAGTAAAAGCATTTGACAAAATACAGCATCCTTTCCTGATTAAAACTCTTCAGAGTATAGGGAAAGAGGGAACATTCCTCAATTTCATAAAATCTATCTATGAAAAACCCACAGCGAATATCATTCTCAATGGGGAAAAGATTAGAGGCTTTACCTTAAGATCGGGAACATGACAAGGATGCCCACTCTTGCCACTATTGTTCAACATAGTACTAGAAGTCCTAGCAACAGCAATCAGACAACAAAAAGAAATAAAATGTATTCAATTTGGCAAAGAAGTCAAACTCTCTCTCCTCACAGATGACATGATACTTTATATGGAAAATCCAATACTCCACCCCCAAATTACTAGAACTCATCCAGCAATTCAGTAATGTGGCAGGATACAAAATCAATGCACAGAAATCAGTTCCTTTCTTATACACTAACAATGTAACTGTAGAAAGAGAAATTAGAGAATCGATTCCATTTACAATAGCACCAAAAACCATAAGATACCTTGGAAGAAACCTAACCAAAGAGGTAAAGGATCTATACTCTAGGAACTACAGAACACTCATGAAAGAAATTGAAGAAGACACAAAAAGATGGAAAAACATTCCATGCTCATGGATTGGAAGACTAAACATTGTTAAAATGTCTATGCTGCCCAGAGCAATCTATACTTTCAGTGCCATCTGGATCAAAATACCAATGGCATTTTTCAAAGTGCTGGAACAAACAATCCTAAAATTTGTATGGAATCAGAAAAGACCCCAAATCGCCAAAGAAATGTTAAAAAAGAAAAACAAAGCTGGGGGCATCACATTGCCTGATTTCAAGCTATATTACAAAGCTGTGATCACCAAGACAGCATGGTACTGGCACAAAAACAGACACATAGATCAATGGAACAAAATAGAGAGCCCAGATATGGACCCTCAACTGTATGCTCAAAATAATCTTCAACAAAGCAGGAAAAAATATCCAATGGAAAAAAGACAGTCTCTTCAATAAATGGTGCTGGGGAAATTGGACAGCTATATACAGAAGAATGAAACTCAACCATTCTCTAACACCATACACAAAGATAAACTCAAAATGGATGAAAGACCTCAATGTGAGATAGGAATCTATCAAAATCCTAGGGGAGAATATAGGCAGTAACCCCTTTGACATCAGCCACAGCAACTTCTTTCAAGACACGTCTCCAAAGGCAAGGGAAACAAAAGTGAAAATGAACTTTTGGGACTTCATCAAGATAAAAAGCTTCTGCACAGCAAAGGAAACAGTCAACAAAACAAAGAGACAACCCATGTAATGGGAGAAGATTTTTGCAAATGACACTACAAAGGGTTGATACCCAAGATCTATAAAGAACTTCTCAAACTCAACACCCAAAAAACAAATAATCAAGTCAAAAAATGGGCAGAAGACATGAATAGACACTTCTCAAAAGAAGACACACAAATGGCTAACAGACACATGAAAAAATGTTCATCATCATTAGCCGTCAGGGAAATTCAAATCAAGACCACGTTGAGATACCACCTTATACCAGTTAGAATGGCAAAAATTGACAAGGCAGGGTGCCTGGGTGGCTCAGTCATTGAGCATCTGCCTTCAGCTCAGGTCATGATCCCAGGGTCCTGGGATCGAGCCCTGCATCGGGCTCCCTGCTCAGTGGGAAGTCTGCTTCTCCCTCTCCCACTCTCCCTGCTTGTGTTCCCTCTCTCGCCGTGTCTTTCTCTGTCAAATAAATAAATAAAATCTTTAAAAAAAAAATTGACAAAGCAAGAAACAACAAATGTTGGAGAGGTTGTGGAGAAAGGGGAACCCTCTTACACTGTTGGTGGGAATGCAAGTTGGTACAGCCACTTTGGAAAACAGTGTGGAGGTGCCTCAAAAATTTAAAACTAGAGCTACCCTATGACCCAGCAATTGCACTACTGGGTATTTACCACAAAGACACAGATACAGTGAAAAGAAGGGCCATATGCACCCCAATGTTCATAGCAGCAATATCCGCAATAGCCAAACTGTGGAAAGAGCCAAAATGCCCTTCAACAGACGAATGGATAAAGATGTGGTCCATATATACAATGGAATATTACTCCACCATCAGAAAGGATGAATACCCAACTTTTGCATCAACATGGATGGGACTGGGGGAGATTATGCTAAGTGAAATAAGTCAAGCAGAGAAAGTCAATTATCATATGGTTTCACTTATTTGTGGAACATAAGGAATAGCATGGAGGACATTAGAAAAAGGAAGGGAAAAATGAAGGGGGGGGAATCGGAGGGGGAGATGAACCATGAGAGACTATGGACTCCAAGAAACAAACTGAGGGTTTTGGAGGGGAGGATTGTGGGGGGATGGGTTAGCCCAGTGATGGGTATTAAGGAGGGCATGTATTGCATGGAGCACTGGATGTTATACGCAAACAATGAATCATGGAACACTACATCAAAAACTAATGATGTACTGTATGGTGACTAACATAACATAATAATAATAATAATAAAAAAGCCCATTTAATCCTCAAAACCACCTAAAGTAATAAGCACTATATTTTCTAAACGTCAGCTCAATATTTTCATTTGAAAGTCTACCTGGCCTTTCAAACAACATGTACAAAACCAAACTCCGGTCTTCCTCTCCCTGCCTCCACCCCAACACATTGCTTCTGCAGATTTCTTGAACTCAGTGAAGAGCATTCTCATATGCCCAGTTGCTCAGGGTAAAGTCATTCTTCACTCCTCTTTTCCTAACGTCAGATATCTTGACTATCTATAAATCCTACTGATTCTACATTCAAAATCCACCCAGAATTCAGCATGTCTCACCACCTCCTGGCCTAGCCACCATCACCTCTAGTCTAGATAACCACTGCTGCCTGTGAAGTTGTCTCTCTACTTCTGTCCCGACTTGCACTCCTACCCCTTCTTTTCTCAAACCAGTGGTCAGAAGGACCCTTTTAAACTCTAAAATCATATCACTTTGTTCAAAACCTTGAAATAGCCTTCCACTTAACTCAACATAAAGGGCATTGTGGTACAAAGGGTGACAAGCCCTACAAGATCTGTGCCTCATCAGCGCTTCCACTTCACCTCTTATAACTCTCAGTTCCTCACTTTCTTCAACCACCTCAGGCTCCTTGCGTTTCCTGAAACTTAGCCATCCTCCCATACCTGGCTCTTTTACTTCCTTGCCATGCCCCAGATATTCCCATGACTCATCCCCTCATTTCCTTCTGATCTTTGCTAAAATGTCACAGTCTTGCAAAGACTGTCCCGGGCTCCCCTATTTAAAATTGCAACTCCCACCTACATTTCTGGTCTCCTTTCCCACTTTACTCTGTTCCATAGTATTTTTATTTACTTAAGTTTGTGAATTTTTTGTGCACCTAAGGTTTTGTTTCTTTTTTTAAGATTTTATTTGTAAGTAATCTGTACACCCCACATGGAGCTCAAACTGACAACTCTGAGATGAAGAGTTGTGTGCTCTACTAACTGAGCCAGCCAGATGCCCCAGAAGTTTTTCTTCACTTAAGTTTTCATTGTCTAAATCCTCTTAGAATGTAAGCTAATTTAGGGTAGAGCTGTTTGGTTTGGTCACCGAAGTATCTTAGTACTTAAAACAATTTCTGATATGTAATAAACAGTCAAAAGATATTTGCTAAATGAATACATCACCCTGATGTTACAAATGAGGGCCACAGAGAGGACATGAAACTTGCTCAAGGTCCCACAGTGACTTGTGTGCCATGCTGATCTTGTCTTGTTATTTCATAGGTGACAAAGTTTCTCAGAACTGAAGGCTTTATTCTAGGCTACATCTTTTTAGAAATATTAGAGTCTGAATCAGAGTGCAGGACTGATGAAAGATAGTGGGGTCCTTCAGGTCCCTGACGGCACTGACCCCCGTTGTCTTGACAGGCGGTAGGATAGTGATCCCATAGAGCTGCCTCGCAGGGGGCAACTCCTCTCATCTCCAACCAGCCAGTCAGGGACTCTTCCTGCCTTTTTCATGCAGGGACTTTGCTTTTGCCTCCTCTTCCTCTGGGTAGGGAGTTCCCTTTGAAGCTTCAAATAGGGTGGGTAGGATGTGAAGGACTTTAGGGGTGTCCATTATGAGATGGGCACCACTGGGCTAAAGGAATGCTTTGAAGACTTGCCTCTGAAAAGGTCCTCTGATGGTTCCATGGGGTTTGCCTTTTAGAGGCTCTATGGAAAAAAAAAAAAAACTTTATGATAAAAATTACCTATTCTGCTTTGACTATTTCTTGGTAAATATGTGTGAAATTTAAAATCTCATTTCAAAGGGGAAAAAGTGATCCTTGTTCAATGGAATTCTATGAAAAAAATCCAATTGGAGAGAAAGGGGATTTATCTATTGTCAATGCATCTTTATGTAGGAAGACAAGCTTTGATGTAACTGATAGCCTGGTTATATAATAGCCCATGAATACAGAAACGGCATGTGATGTATTATGCAGCACTTGAGACCAAAAGTTTGCTTCTCTTAGACAAGAATGAAAGTTCAGCCTGAAAGCTTTTGTTGAAAGAGACTTTCTTTGTAATAAATCAAGAGGACCTGTTAAAGTTATCTTCAGTAGGCACCTCATATACACTTTGGAAAAAAATGTTAACTCATTAAGCTTAATGGCCCCCAAAGCATCCCATGATGCTATAGAAGCTAAACCTTTAACAAAGAACTTCACTTCTAAGGAGGTAAGTATTGAACCTACAAAAGAGAAATTCTTTAAAGTGGAGATTAGAAAGCTGAACTATTATGAAAGAGCCAGAACAGAAGCTAAGTCATTCTTTACTAAGGGCAGTTAACAATTCCAGAAATGGATACTACAAATTGTGTAAACTGGGAAAATCACTTAATAATGATCACCTGGCAAAAAAAAAAAAAGAATCGTGAAAGCTCATATCCCCAAAATGAGTCAGGAGGAAAAGCTGCTTAAATTGGGAAGTTCTGTTAAGTACATCTGTGTGTGGATGTGTGGGTATGTGCATACCTGTGCTGCACAAGCAAAATATTCATCCTGTAAATGGCATGAATTGACAGAAAAAGCAATGGAACACAATAAATGCATGGGAAGTGACACTAGGGTCTTCAATGAGTAGTAGGCAAATAAAGCACTGAAGAATTTCTAGTTCTATGGTCATGTTTCGGTACTGAAAATGAAAAACTAAATGCAAATGTGAGGCATGACTGCACGTAAGGGGACATAATGCTTTCTGAACTCTGCATTAAATGCAGTAATAAGAGGGGTTAGCTCAGGGTGCCTGGGTGGCTTTGTCGGGTAAGTGTCTGCCTTCGACTCAGGTCGTGATCCCAGGGTCCTGGGATCAAGCCCCACATCGGGCTCTTTGCTCCGCGGGAAGCCTGCTTCTCCCTCTCCCTCTGCCTGCCGTTCCCCCTGCTTGTGCTCTCTCTGTCTCTCTGTCAAGTAAATAAATAAAATCTTTAAAAAAAAAAAAGAGTGATTAGCTCAGTGTCTGGCTTATAAAAGAGCTCAAACACTGCTAGCTATCATGATTACTATTATTATTATTAGCCTACTATAGACCAACATTTATGTTAGCGGATTTACATGTGCTATTTGATTTAGCTGCCCATATAAATGGTTAAAAAACACGGAGTGAAAAATTCTTTCAAAATGAAGTTGAACACCGACAAATTAAAATCTCAAGGAATCCAGATATGAATCAAAAAGATCTATTTCTCTATTTGTCTATGGATAATGCCTTTCACCCGACCATCCGAAACGACCAAAGTGAATGAGGCATCAGGCAAATACATGGCATGGCTTACGTCAAATCACTTTTCTCAAATAGTTCAGATGTTTGTCTTCCTAATTTATTATGGCCACTTACTTCCAGTTCTTTTCCCATCTTTTCTTCTGCCATTGAGACTCAAACTCCCACCCGTATTTCAGAGACATACTACTTGTCTCATTCTTGTCCAAATTATTTGCAAAGATGCTGTAATTTAGTGTGGGTGACTTGGGGGAGTGCTACAGTTAAAATTATTGCTTGCCTAAGGTTTCATTTTGGGATCCTGATAAGTCATTTCAAATGTGAGCTGTGTCGAGTACATTTCAATTTATTACTTTTTCTAAGTGAACTAATCTAAATTAAAATCTCACCGAATCAATACCTCATTTTTATCATAGAGCATTCAGATTCTACCTCCCAATCATTCATCTATCATTCACTGTGGCTCAGAAATTTCTAACAATGAGGAGTTATTTCATATCATATGGAAATGACACCATCTGTAGCCTGTTGTTTCATATATATGAGCCCAAATTCACAGTAAATGTTACCTTGCTCTAACCCCCTCATTTTATTTATTCTGTAGAACATTCCCATAACCCCTATCGTGAGGATTATCTAATGCTTATTATGTGTTCATGACATGCACGATTACAATCTAAAAACTGTCACTAAAACTATCTCATTTGTTTGGCTTCAGTTCTTGATTATAGTAACAGCCACCAGCCTAGACAAATGGGGGGTTATTTTCAGGTTTTTCAAATGCTATTCAGTGCCCTTCCCCCAATGTATTCATTTTGAGTATTTCCTTTTGTTTTAAAGGTCTAGTGTTGACTTGGAGATAGTGCAAAGATTTTTAATGCACATGCCATTCTCCTAATATATTTTCATTTCTGGTGACCTAGAAAAGAACAGAAGAAAAAAATGGTACAAGGGGAATTTATTCTCATGACAGAGTCTTAAAAAAAAAAAGCTTTCAAGGGATTTATTTAGTCAGGCCTTGTCTTTTCCATTATTCTTTTATGTTCTACTTGTATTGCATAGTCTATGGCCAATCCATAAAAGAATAATAAAAAAAGCTCCATTTTATGCAACCACGTAGTAGCATGTCTGCATAAAATAGGTGATGCATATATTTTATGCCCAGAATTCCAAATGGCTACTCATATTTCTTTTCTCTCTCAGCTTTCAAAGTTGGGTTCATAGTTTTCCAAGAGCAAAAGATCTTCAATGTATATGTTTCCTGAGGGCAGAGACTGTGTCTATCTTATTCACTGCTTTCCAGAACCTAAGATGAGCTCTGGCACATAGTAGGGTATCAATAAATGTTTAAAATCTTTCTTCTCTAATTTACCATCACTCAATACCTGAAACAGGTACCCCTGCCACTCTTTGCCTAAAATCCTGAGAAATATCTGCAGTGAGACATTCCAATTTCCTGAATATGTAAACACATAGTTTTTAAGGATGGTAATGCATTTGCCACCTTAAGAAAAATGAAAGAGAACTCTAAGTAGCGTGGCTTAGTGGGAGCCTGCCATATGTGATATTAAAGAAAAATCCAAATAGTGAAGAGGAGAGCCACCAAAGATGGTGAGAGTTACTCAGTAGGTTCTATGCTGACTGGAACATATATATATATATATACACCATCTGTGCCTTTGTCCTATAGTCTCTAGAAAATGAAAGAGGATGTATGTTTCTTAAGTTAGAAAGGATGAAAAGACAGTTGCTGACTTCAAGATGCTCATTGTCCAGTTGAAGACAGAGCACACAGACATTAAAAAAAAAAAAAGATAAGTGGGAATACAAGGCTAAATACAGTGGATGCCTAATAGAATGTGGGGAAAGATCCTATTGGATTAGGATGGGTGGGGGTGGTGGTGGTTGGTGTCTGCAAAGTTTTAGACAGGACCTAAGTCCTGAAGAAAAGACGAAGTTAATGAAATTGGAGCAGAAGGATATAGGGGTGAGGGAAGGGGAGAAAGAATGGAAGTTATTTAGGGAAGGAGGAATGGTGTCAGCTCGTGATGTCTGGATATAAGAGCGAGCACAATGCTAGCTAGCAATGTTCAGATACAGCAGCACAGACAACGCAGTTTTGCTCTGGGAAGTAATCGATAAAATAGTTAGGTCATGGTTTATGCAAATATCAGTCATAATGAGACCTGGGTAGACTCAGAGTTTTTCCAAAATACACAAATGATGATGTTTATACACAAGACTATATCTGATTCCCAACTGCAAATGAATCATTTGGCCCAAATGTTGGCTGAGAAATTATATTCACCAATGAAAACAGGGGCCAAAAACTAAATAGAGATGTCTCATTAGTGCCCTAGGAAACAGATGGACTTTGGAGAGTTGCTCTCTATGCTCCAGGCACTGCTCTTTTTGTAACTGCCAATAGCAGAAAATGAATAAGAAGGGGATTGAAAGCACTAGGCAGAAGGCAATGCAAGAGAGTGTGTACCTGGTGGCTTGTGCAGTTAACTCTGTTGCCTGAGTGCAATTCAGGGGAACCATGCACCGTATCCCAAGTTCTTTTCAACCAGGATGCCAGAGATGCTCACCTGCTGCCTCTGTGGCTGACTCTACACTTGGTGGAAATGTATATTCAGATCTAGAATGGAAGCAGGGTGAAGGAGAGAGCTGGCTTCCACAGAAGTGTAGCAGATGGGGCTTTGGCTGTCCCCGAATATCAGCGCATCCTGCCCTTAATTGTCACTATGGAGCCACCATAAGATTTTCCCTGCAGAGGGGAGAGGACAGCACTCAGGTTTCCACCGAGAGTTGTGATGTTCAGGAGCTCCATCTGTGGCTTATACATAAAGATCAGGTCAAGGCCACACATCCCGTTTTTAGAACTCTATCTAAAGATATGTACTACATGGACATGGACTACAGTTTACAAATGAGGGGGGTGTTAAAATAGCAAAGATTTGCTAACAACTAAAATATCCATCTGTAGGAGCTTTGCTAAGTGAAACGGTTTTACATCCATGCACTAGAATATAGTAGCCCGTAAAAGATGACAGTCTACGAGATGTCAATTGTAGTTCTTTGAGAAAACAAAAAACAAAAAAGAAAGCCCTGTTCAAATACACTTCAGAAACACTTAGTTAAATGAAGCTAAATGGATACTGTTACTTGATTTCTGAGAACTGTTAACATGTGAAGGTACCCAGGGATTCTCCTGGTGGGAAACGGAGTAGGTTAGCTTTCCCTGTATACTAATTTCCTTAAGGGTGGAGGATTTCCTGCACAGTATTTTGAATACTGTGAAGAACTCAAGAATTACTGAAAGTCTGAGATTGGGCTTTATACCTTAATTTGCTTTGTTTCTAATCTTAAGTCTTTACGGGGAAGAGTAAAGCAGCACCCTCTGCAAAAGTCAAGGGTAAGCAAACTTTGTATTTGTCAAATTCCTAATAACTCTGGTTAACTCTGGTGTTCAATTCTGGTATAAACAGTCATTTTTAAGGACACCATTTAGAATTTTTAAAATTAATGTGGAAAAAAAATGTGTTCTTCGCAAGAGCAGCAAATTTTATTTAATCAGCATCCCATCCATCACTGTATGGTGTATGCAGTCTCTGTAAATGCACAGGAAGGTGTTCAAAGTAGAGCTGATGAATTATGGAAACATTATACCTATGCTTAGTGCATTAAACACTCTCTGTTAACCCTTCCCCTCAACCTCCCAATAGATATGGCCCAAATAATCCTAGGTAAACAAAGCCCTTTAATTACCTTTAATATTCAAAAAAGAGAACACAATTAGCTAATATACATAACAATTTAAAAATATGATCACATTTTCCTCTGTGCTAAACTCAGCTGTATTATTGTTTATACCAAGTCTGTTAACTAAGCGAACAAATGGAAATTTGCTCCTGACTGAGGCTCCTATTAATTTTACATATTGTATATCCTATCAAATTGAATAATTAAAAAATAATTCATAAGTTCAGTGCTTCCATCATCAATAAGGTGGATGACATTTATCATCCAAAAGGAAATGATGGGCACCTGGATCCGGAAGAGTTTCAATTTTCCAGTTGGTTATTTGAAGTTAAACTAAAAGAAGGGCTCCTATTTAAAATCAAGCTATCTGAACAAATCATATATACATTACATACAAACACAAAGTGTCGGTCATTTATTTGCCATGTGAGTGCATTTTTCAGTGCTCTATTATAATGAAGAAATTACTGAACTCCAGGTTAAAATATTTTGCTTTGATAATTTGATTTTTTAAGTTTGCGATCTTGAGAAATTATTTAATGAGTAATTGCTTAACGTTCCATTTGCTGTTTTCTGATCTCCAAAATGAACCTACTTATTTATCAAGCATTTACTATGTGTCAGGCACTGGGTTGATCCCTTCACAGACCTTACCTCATTTAAGCTCTATGACAGCCATCTTGTGTTAGAGTTAACAAATAAGGAAACAGAAATCCTGAGAGGTTAAGGAACTTTTCCCAGCATGACTCAGAGAATAAGCGATAGGGAATATATTTGAACGTAGCCCTATCAAGCTTCTTGACAAAAATGCTTTGAAGTGTCCCCTCCTGATGTTTCCTCTACCTGTGTCCCAAGTTTGTATGAGGCTCATAGCATAATCTCTTTCCCAAAAATGGACGCACCAATATATATATTCCATTCTACAAGCTCTTCTTAAATGTGATGTTGATAATCCTCCACTGAGAGACAAAGTCTTTGTTTTCTTCACTGGACTGAATTCTAATTTCCTAGACCAAAAGAATGCAAGAGACATGGCGCGGATGACTCCCAGGGCTAGGTCATAAATGGCACAATGCCTCTACTGACTCTTTCCTTCTTTTGGATGACTTGCTCTGGGGGAAGCCAGCCACCACATTGTGAGGACAGTCGGGCAGCCTGGGAGAAAATCCCACATGGAGAAAAAACAGGCTGCTGGCCAACAGCCAGCACCCACTTGCCAACTATGTGAGCACTTTGGAAGTAAACCCTCGAGCTTTAGTTAAGCCTAGGGATGACTGCAGCCCCAACCCCCAACCCAAATCCAACTGCAACAACATGGGGGACCTCGCACCAGAATTACTTATCCAAACCACTCCCAAATAACTACCCACAGAGAGCAGGAGAAATAATATGTGATTATTATCATTTTAAGCTATAATAAAGTTTTGGGATGATTTATTACATAGCAATAGATGATTCAAGGCTCAAATAAAAGTATGTATTTTAAGCTCTATAAACTATATATGAATCATTTACAAATCTAAAGCCTGTTTTACAAATGCAACTGGGTGTATATATTCTGACCCGGGAAATTTAAGTAAATATGCACTTTTAACCGAATAATCTAGATTGTGGCTGTGACACAAATCATCTAAACCCCAATTCGCATCAAGTTTACTTTAATGATATTAGAATAGGAGCCTGTTAAATAGACTTCCCACCAGGCAACAACTCTAGAAATGGAGAAAATGCAAACAACACGTTTCATTTATATTGTACTTCACAGTTCATAAAGACCTTTAACAAACATCATCTCAGAAACTGATTTACCACAAAGCTAAGGAAGCTTTGGCTTCTGGGCACCTGGCAGGTACACGTCCCTTCTGAGACCCTGGCAATGTGTTCTCATGTTCGTGCTTTTGTAAAATTTGCAAAAGTCAGTATTTTAACTGCAGTTTGTTACAATCTCGCTTTACCTTCTCTCACATGTCTCTTCCTGGCCACTTTCTTTGCAGTGTTTTTGACATCTGGCTAAAATAAACTTGAGCTAGATGTATAGTTTTCATAACATATTGTGATTCTTTTCCTTATTCTAAATTTCCACATTTATACATTATTTTGTTTTTATAATTTAGTACTCCTCTTTTTTAACCAGGGTACCCCAAATTCTATAAGCTTCAGGCCCCACAAAACCTGGATCTGCCCTTGATCACCTTGCATTACAATCACAATAGTCTTGTGAGGTTATTAGGGGACATGCTATTATGGCAATTTTATAATGAGAAAACTGAAATTTTGAAATTCCAAATGACTTATCCAAGGCCATGTAGTTAATAAGAAACAAAGAGAAAGCTCAAACCCCAGACCTTTGATTCCTGGTTCAGTGCTCTTTCCACCAACCTACCCTTCTGGAAGCACGTAGCCTTTCCACGTCTCTTTCCATTAATTTCCCATCAAAACAGACCCATCCTGTGTCCCATATTTTTGCATCCTGGTCTCTCCTATGATTCATATGATAATATAATTCAACTTCAATTTACGACAAATAATTGGAAACATTATCATTCAAGAGCTGCCTTCAAAGCTAATAACCTTAGAAATGAGGGGTGTAGGGATTTCAGATTCAAAGGCAGGCTCCTATAGGTTACATTTCAAGCGTAAGATGTTTTCCAGTGTTCTCAAATCCCATAATCCAGTTGTACATTGGACTAGGAAAAGGAATTCTAGGATATAGCAAACGTAAAGGAAGAAAACTTGATGACACTGGGCTATACTTTCCTGTGAGAGTCGCCGAAGATACGGGATGAATAATTCCCTTGCAGATGGCTTGGTTGGCGTCATCTAAATCCTGCTTCAAGAAACTATCCTCAGCTTCATGCACCGTTAGTCTGGCCAACTTTTCCCTCAATGAGTGTCTTGCTTCCTTCCCAGCCCAAAGCATCATCCCTATCCTTCTCATCAGAAGGGGAGTGCCCGCCTTTCTGCCTTCCAGTGGAAACATAGTCTGTTTTGAAAACTGAATCACTTCATTGAGGCCTCTTAGATCCTGTTACAGAGCCCTACTTGTTGATTCAGAAGTGGGAAGAAATAAAGTATTCCCAAGGGCAAAACTGAACCGGATAGAGTTGAGGCACTGGAACAACTGATTTCAATTCAGTGTAAATAGTAATAACGAATGCTCAAAAGATCCCTTCCCAAAATGTCCTTCAGCTGATAATTTATTTCTACTCCTTTCCCTCTTTAGAGGCAAAACTTAATGGACTGCTTTTTTGCAGCAAATCTTAATATAACAGTTAATATGCAGATGAAGTGACCGAGTCCCCTTGATGCAGGTGTCTGATCTCCATTTAGCAGGGATGGGAGGGAGGAAGGGAGGGAGAAGCAAATACTCTAGAGAAGATATGGTTCCCTCCCCCACCACAGCACAAAGTACAGGTTCTGTGTCATTAAGATTCTTCTATTAGTTTCTTGCAACTTTCTCTCCAAAGACAGCAAATTGTGGGGCCATCTTTTTTTTGATTCCACTAATGGCATTTTGGCTAAAATATCGTTTCTCCATTGGATATTATGACCAATATTTACAATTGGTATTTTATATTCTGTACGATTTTAATCATTTACTCTGTTTTAACATAAACAAATAAGACATTAATTTGTCTAGCTCTTTTTGCTTCAGTTTATATTTAAAATACCCTAACTGGGGCGCCTGGGTGGCTCAGTCAGTTAAGCGACTGCCTTCGGCTCAGGTCATGATCCCAGGGTCCTGGGATCGAGTCCCACATCGGGCTCCCTGCTCAGCGGGGAGTCTGCTTCTCCCTCTGACTCTACCCCCTCTTGTGCTCTCTCTCTATCTCTCTCTCAAATAAATAAATAAAATCTTTTAAAAAATAAATAAAATACCCTAACTGGTCTCTCTTCCTGTCTCTTCTTTGCCTTATCCCAATTTTCTAATGAACCACTCATGAAAATACCCACTAATCTGCATATCATTTTGACCTTAAGCCTTCTTGTCCCTCTCACTTCTTAATTGTCTCAGGATTCCCAGTCTTGTTCCTACCAGTTTCTATTTTTAGCTTCTTCCTATAATAAGGTTTAAAATGATATTCACCAGTTTTCCAGGGGGCTGTCCCTGGAATATGAGCAATCAGCCCTGACCAGATTTCCTGAGTGCTAGAAGCAGCCTGCAGGTCAGCAGTGTGGCTGCCCAGGCCCGGGCTTTGGTAGGAAGCAGGCTGGCCATGAGAGAGCCGTGGAGGGGACAGCCCAGTGATGCTGTGAGTGCTGTGTGGACCCAGATGAGAGAATCTGGGAGAAGAGATTTGTGAGTGACCCCCACAAAGACCTCAGGAAGATAGGCACAAGAAATTTTAGGATGCCCTGCTGTGACTTGCTGTGTCCCTTCTTCAAGGAAACCTCCGTAAAAGAGATACATTATTTTTAAAGTTTTCCTGTACCTGAGGGCATAAGTGTGTGTTTGTGAGTGGCATGGGGGAATGCAGAGACTGTGGTCATCAGCTGCAGGGTAGCCTAGAAACATTTTGGGGGGCAGGTCTCTCCCTCCCCGTGTCTCAGTTCACAGCCCTTATCCACCTTCTGCCCACTGAGCGGCCCCACCCATACCAATAAGAAAAGATCCCCCAAGAGACAGGAATTGCCTCGGGCTACAGTTCCATTGAGAGTCTAAAATAGACTAGAGACAGGGCATCGATGACTCAGGGCCTGCTGTGGGCACCACCGTTGTGTTGGCTTTGACTCCTAGCAGCAGGCAGGATGTGGTGGCTAAGGAAGCCGCTGTAAGATTGAGGAAAGAGTGGGTATGACCGAAGCTGCCAGGCGTGAGTGTGATACTTCCTTTCCCACCCACACTGGCTCTGTCATTCACTCTCAAGAAGTCACTTTCCCCTCCCTGGCAAAGGGCCCAAAGACCTTGTAGGCTACCCATCACAGCTGGTGCCTCAACTTGGCCATGTATGTTTCTAGAACAAAGCTTTCTCTTCATCACGTTTCATGAATAAAACAGGAAAATTAGTTATAAATGTGTGTTCTGGTGTTTATGTCACTCTCCTGACATACTTGTGTGTGTACCACTCTCTTGCCCATGATATAAAAAGTTTTAAAGGAGAAACACTTTAGGGGCACCTGGATGGTTCAGTTGGTTAAGAGTCTGACTCTTGATTTCGGCTCAGGTCATGATCTCAGGGTTGTGAGATCAAGCCCTGCATCAGGCTCCATGCTCAGCAAGGAGTCTGCTTGTCCCTCTCCCCCTGCTCCTTTCCCTGCTCATGCTCTCTCTCCCAAATAAATAAAATCTTTAAAAAACTAAATAAAGGAGAGAGACTTTAGACAAAGAACCCTGAGCCACGTACAATCTCAGTATCATTCATTCCTAGTTGGAAGTCATGGGCTTTATTGACTTAAAGAGCAGGAGGGAGTCTCAGCAGGTGTTTGGTTAGTGATCTTCATATGTTTGCAGTCCTAATTCTTTCTGTCAGACAAGAATCTTAACCCAGTGAAGTGGGTTGAATATTGGGATGGTTCTGACCCCTGTCCCAGATTTCCCTTCCTGCCTTGTCCTCTCACCCCACTGCCGTGTGACCTTGGGTAAGTTCCTGAAGATCTTCTGGTGCAGTCCCATGCCAGAGGGAAGACAGCAGGACCTGCTGCATGCTGTTGGTGCCAGGCTTAGACAAGAGGGTCCATGCAAAACCCTTAGCTCCCTTAGATGCCCGGAAAAGAGCATGCCTAATAAATGGTACATTGCTGTATTAATGTAGAATTAAGACTAGAGCCTTTCTCACTCTTCTTCTGGACTCTTACATTCCCCTATAGGGAAACATACGCAACCAGGCCTCACTTTGCTTGTGCTTCCCTGTTGTTTTTTTCACTGTTCCCTACCGACCGAGTACCACCAGCCCAGGCCCAGGCAGCAGCCCGGCCAGATCGCCTACCCTGAGAGCGAGCTGGTGCACACGCACAAAGGAGCACCCAGGCTTCTTTCCTGCAGGGCAGGATGGGCATAGACGGTCTTATCGCTCAGTACTGTGGTATCACCTTGTGTCTGTCTCTCCCTCTCAGACTCAGCCTCTCCCTCTCTGCCTTGTAAAACGGGTTTTTCTCTGTCCCCCTCTCCCCGCTCTTTTTTTATTATCTCCTCTGCCTTTTCCTCCCCTTGTTTGCCTGACAAGCTTACTCTCCTGTCTCCTTGGTCTTTCCTCTCTCCCAGTCCTGCCTCCTTACTGAAAGATGAGCCTACTTGATTACATGCTTGGTTCTGTTCCACCAACTATATCCAGCAAGCTCCCATGGTCTTTGCCTCAATCTGGTGGTATCATATAGGGACCGAGTGCTGTACGGATGCTTGTGGCAGGATCATATCTCACATCGGGTCTTATGGTCACAACAGGGGCACTGCTGGAATAAATATGGGAACCAGGTGCTACTCACGGTGCCAATACAAGGTCCCTAGTTCCCAGTCAGGGGATCCACAAGACCCACAGTGACATACTATCCAATGAATGAATGCCATCTGGAGGCTCGAGTCTGGCCAGGAGGGCAGTAAAGTCATGGTGCTCAGTATTTAATTTTAATTTCCCCTGGGTAACCCAGAGTGAATTTTGTAATTTGCAATATTATAAATTTTGTCAACATGTGGGGAATTAAAACACTGTTTATCTAGTACACTCTGGCTAATCATACCCTGGCTGTCTTTCTGACTGCTGATTCATTTGGTTCATACTTACAAGGGAAGAAACATATTCCAGAGGAAGCATTTGTGCAGATGAGCTCTGAAACCAAAGCAAAGACTGAACTCCTGAGGATAATTGGGCTCAGAGTTAAATTGTGCTGCTTCCAGGGAAAAGTAAATCTATGGATTCTGAAGGAGTTGAGTTCTCATGTATAACTGAGATCAAGAAATAAGTCTTAAAGTAAAACTTATTTCCCCAAATTCCCTGGTCATTCGAGGCACTTACCTCTACATCAGTTCTTTCATTGGCTGAGAATAAAAATCAACTTTCTTACCAAAAATTCTATCAACTAGAGAATTCTATTAACCAGAAATCTCTGTTGTTGGTGCTCTGCTGGTATAATTTCATATGTAATTATATGAAATATAACCATATAATGTGAATGTACTATATTACAGAACTATATATTTCATATGCTATATATTGCATGTATAATATATAATTAATGGTGCTCTGTTAGCAAAATTAAATATGTAATACATATAGTTGTAATAGAGAACTCACGGTTTGGTTAAATTACGAAGCACATCCCTAATAATTTAAGAAATTCATTTATCATTTCAACAAATACCTAAGAAACTTCTCTATGTGTGAGACAACGTGCAATACCAAATTGTGTTCGGTTAGTTCCCATGGTAAGGATACTTTATTGTAATTTAATTACTTAAAGATTTGTGTGTATATACAGGATCAGATTTGGTTTTTTTTTCTTGTTTCTTGAATGCAGCATATTGAATAATATATATATATATCTTATCTCTCAGTACTGTGGTATCACCTTGTGTCTATCTCTCCCTCTCAGACTCAGCCTTATATATATATATTTTTATACATATATATATATATATTATAATCCTGCTTCTTTTGTCTGTCCAGCATGTCTTCCTCCTTATTGTGAATTGTGCTCCAATTTATCTTTGGGGAACTACCTCTCCCCATTGTGAGCAATGAAATAATATATATTTAAAGGATATATATTTACTCAAATAGCTTCCACAAATAATTCACTTGTTTTTCTTCTTGGGTTGTTTGCAGGTCAAGTGGTTGCCTTTTATCTCCTCTTCAATGCATTTCTTCTTCCCCACAAATCAATGAAATTGAGGCCATAGGGGTAATGCTTCTCTCAAATTCACAGTCCAAGTGGTTTATTTTCATCTCTGCCTACCTCCCCTCCCTTCCTGAGAGCTCACCATTTCCACTGTATTTGGTTTTCTGGGGTCTTTTTGCTCTCCTTGGTCAGGAGAGTGGAGGGCAAAGGAAGTTAACAGGGGCTTGGGACACGTTCACCCATTAAATAGGAATATCACTGAGGCACCCCTCTTCCACAACTATTCAGTAGATTTGGGGGTATACCTGAGCTACCTTTCCTCCTTGAGCCAGAGACTCAGCCACCTAATGAGGCCAGCCTGAAGGACCTCATTGTAATAGCGTCACCTGTAACCCAAGCCCCAGCCTGGACCCCAGAGCTGTGTCTTACAATCAGGTAGCAGCACCATTAATCCATGGGAAAAGCTCGAAGCTTTAATAACATTTGCTCTCTGTACTGCAAGTTTTACATGCCAGTGACTTTTTGGAGGATTAATTACAGTTTTCTCTAAGAGCAAATTGTGAAACTCTGTAGTTCGCCTTATTTTGCTGCAGGGATGATTCTCATTTGACTAAAATTAAGAATTTAAATAGGTGCCCCAGGAGCCCAGGTAGCTTAAGAACTCCCCAGGTCCTCTTTACAGTTGAGTTATGCTCTACAAGCTCCTGTTAGAGGAACCACCTGTGACTGAAATGCTGTGGAGACTGCTTCTTTCACACACTTCCTAAATACTTGTCCTCCTCACCTCCCAGTAAAAACCTGGCAATTAGGGGTGCCTGGGTGGCTCAGTCATTAAGCGTCTGCCTTCAGCTCAGGTCGTGATCCCAGGGTCCTGGGATCGAGCCCCGCATCGGGCTCCCTGCTCAGCGGGGAGCCTGCTTCTCCCTCTCCCACTCCCCCTGCTTGTGTTCCCTCTCTCGCTGTGTCTCTGTCAAATAAATAAATAAAATCTTAAAAAAAAAAAAAAAACCTGGCAATTAGATGGCCTGTATCATTAGGGGCAATGTCATCCCTGTTTAGGGACTCCACCAAGATGTTTCTTCATTCATGAGTGAATAAACCATTTTTCTCTCAATTTTCCTGACGGGATACACTCATCCCTCTAATTCTCTCCTGCTCCCCTTTATATATTTCCCACATTGTATATCATAGAAGACCCTGGAAAAATGTAGAAGGCAAATGTGCAGTTGCCTTCTTTGAAAGTGTCTGGTTTGGGTTCAAAGATAAATACCTCCCACTCCTCATCCTCCCAACCTACACCCTGACTCTTATTAGGAGTGGCTTCTGGAAGCTGGAAATAATTTTGGTGGCTCTGAAAAGGAAGTGGCTGTTTTTCTATCATCTGCACCTAGTCAAAAGGCTTCTTTGTGTCCACTGTACTACATCATCAGTGAATTCCTGAAATAAATATTGACACTACCTAGTTTTTTAGTAAAGACCTAATGATTTAAACTCCGTGCATTTAAATGTGGACTGAGGACTTCATGCGTAACTTTGGGCAGGTTCTTTATCTCTCTGTGCCCCAGTTTTCTGTAAAATGGGAACTGATAATAATGGTACCAATCTCATAGGGCGATGGTGAGGATTAAGGGAGGCAATCTGCGGAAAGCGCTTACCACCACTGCTGTACCTAGTAAATGCTCAGTTGATGTTGGATATTAAATTGCTACAGCAGAGGCCACTGCGCTAAGTCCCCATTCTTGACTCAAACATGCACTAAGCAGCTACCATTCAGGCTTTTCTTGTGTCTGGGCTACAGTGTTGAATAAAATACAGCTCCTATCCTCAGGGGAAAAAGTAGTTAGTCCAGGGCAAGGCTATGGAATCAGTTATATAACCTACAATATGGTTATAGACAGTAATAACCATTAACATTTATCGAGTCCTTAGTACTATGCTGGGCACTTCACATGGATTACTTCACTTAATATTTTCAGAAACTTACGTGGGAGGCACTATTATTTATTGTTCAGGTGAAAAAATTAAGGCTTAGAAAGACTAAGTAACTTTGGAGCTGTCAGACTCCAGACACTATGCTTTTCACCATTTTTCTTTACTGAGTACTGACATACCAATACATACCATGTGTTAAGAGTGCCCACAAACAGAGGAAGTCTGTGTTTTGAGAGGCTGTGAAGAGGAGGGGATACTTGAGCTGGATCTTGATGGAAGAAGGAAAAATTACAAGAACTAGGGTATGGCCATAATATGATGGGATCATGGGTGCAGAGGTTGGGAAGGGGTGATGGAAGGGAAGGTCCACTGGGAATGCCTGGTTTAGATTCTGGTCCTGTGTTTGAGACAGGTTTTGAAGAAGCATTAACGCAAGATCAAAACAAAACAAAACAAAATTTTGTCAATGCAAGAGCCAGGGAGGACCCCTGAACAGAACTCATGAATAAAATAAAGGCAATGAGTCCTGGACATGGAGAGGAGGTGGGCACACAGATCTGGGCAGCACATTTATTTGTGGGCTTATTTGATGACTTCCTGTCTCCCCAACCAGATTGATGATCTTATAAACGCAGTGACTATGCTAATTTTGCTCACTATTTTAATTCCAGAACCAAACATCATAGTACATGGTGTGTGTGTGTGTGTATGTGTGTGTGTCTTGAAATTTTGGATGACTAAAAGCTCAGAAGAGGGGCACCAGACACTGTTCATGGTCAGGAAATCAAAATGAAGGGATTCTTGAGCTGAACCTTGGAGGACAATTAGACATTAACAGGCAAATGGTAGGAGAGGAAAGGTCACTGGGCAAAGATACGGAGGAGCAAGGAGCACGGTGCTTTCAGACAACTCCAACAGTTGCTCTGGCTAGAACAGGGTTTCTCAACCTACAGTGCTATTGACATTTTGACTGAATGATTCTCTGCCACGTGTAGCTGTCTGTGCATTGTAGGATATTTAGCGGCAGCGCAGGCCTCTCCCCAGTAGATGCCAGTAGCATCCCCATTCCCCCCAGTTAGGACAGCCAAACGTGTCTCCAGATATTGCCAAATGTTCTCCCCCACCACCGCCAATTCAGAACCACTGCCAGGGCTTTTCGAGTGATGAGAAAAAAAATATGAGGACATAACACAATAGAGAGAAAACAGGGTAGATTTCAAAAGACGGTTGTGTGTCACGACCAAAGTGGATGGGCTTAGCCTGAGCCCAGCGGAAAATTCCTGAGGAATTCAAGCAGAGCAGTGCCATGAACACAGCCATGTGTTTGGGGAAAATCACTTGGCAGCTGTGGTTTGCAGGGGGTGAGGCTTGTCGACAAGGAGAACAGGCTGTCTGAGTCCTCGAGGCAAGAAAAGACCGAACTGAGGACACTGCGAGAGAACAGGAGGGGAGTTGAGAGTTCCTAGGAGCTTCTATTAAAGCAACAGAATCAAGAAATGAGAGGAGATGAAAGGGACTCATTCAAGGATTGGGGGAAAGCTAACCAAGACACCACTTGCTGGAAGCTAAGCAGTTAATTCACGAGAGAAGGATGCTAATCGAATGAACAAGCGTGAAGGGAAAATGCCAACCCCGGTGAAGAAACTGCCGAAGCTAGCACACACAAATGGCGAGAAATGAAGCAGCTTTATTGAGGTGCTCCTGAAAATAGAGTCTAACTACATTAAAGGATTCAGACAGAGGGAAACAGATGGTCACCACAATGTCCCCAGTCACTTGACAAGCTGGATAAATAATTGTTGCCAGGGAAGGAATAATAAAAGCAGGATTTTGCCAGCATGAGCTGCTGCTATGTGTGGCCTTTGGTTCAGAGCATGCTTCTGGAGGCAAGGGGAAAAAATAAATATGGAGTGACGGAGGGAAATCAATTAGCCCCTCACAGATGGGCCTTCTACATCCTAGAGACTGTTATTGTCACTAATACGAAAGGTTAAGTAAGGTGGGAAGAGAAATAACACGGAAAGTGTTGAGTCCAGGGCTTTGTGAGACAGTACCCAGCAGCAGGAGGGCACAAAGGATCAGGGAACAGCTGTGGAGGACGGGACCCGGACCAAGCCGGCCAGGCCTGTGCCTGGCGCTCAGGCCAAGCTCTCCTGAGGGTGTGGAAAGTC
The DNA here is from genome assembly GCF_002201575.2 of Neomonachus schauinslandi. NCBI lineage: Eukaryota > Metazoa > Chordata > Mammalia > Carnivora > Phocidae > Neomonachus > Neomonachus schauinslandi. Next base: position 166,118,220 of record NC_058406.1, read on the forward strand.
AGGTTTGCAGAACTGAACAGAGGCAGCTATAGGTCCTGAAAATTCCACGGACCAGAGAAACCCTCAGGGTGTACGAGGGTTTTTCATGCGGGGAAGAGATGGATGGATTGTTCGAAAGAGGTTGTTTTCTTTCCCCCCCCCCCCATGAAATATATTATTTCCACAAGTTTATACTACACAAATTTATGTTTTTTAGTAAATATTCAGCACAAAAGGCTGGCTAACAGAACAGAAAGAGTACAAAAAAGAGATAAATGTATAATTAGATGTGAAGACTTGCATCAGGTACTTCAGCTAGAATCTGGCTTCATGTAATGCTCCACAAATTGAGATGGAGGAGGAGACAGAAGGAGGAAGAGAAGGAGCAGAAGAAAGAGAAGGAGGAGGAGAAAAAGAAGAAGAACTATGTAAGAAAAATCAGCATATTTTTTTTCACCAGAAAGAATGTTTATCAAGCCAGAGCCTGGGGTAATAATTTGAGGTTTTGCTAACGTCTCTCTTTTATCATTCATAACTGAAATGTTATTGACATTTCTTGGGCATCTGAAGATGACTTTAATTTATTTTCATCTTTTCCAAATTTGATATCAATAATATGCACAAAGCCACACCGTGCCTAAATGAGACTTCAAGAGCAGTTGCTATAAATAAAGAAATTACTTGCACTTTTTATAGCACTTTAAATGATTTTATTTGATCCTGATGACAACCCTGTGAGAGAGGCTGAGGAGGTGTTATTTTCACTTTTTTGCAATAGATATGGCAACACAGATTTACAAAGCCTAATGAGTTTTCCAAGCTTCCCCGCTCGCTGAGATTGAAAATCAGGCGATTTGATTCTCCATCTATTGCTCCTTCCACTACAGCACAGCGCTGCCAAACGGAGCCAGGTTTACCTAGAACCATGAACCCTTTACCTTTCAAGCAACTCATCCCCACCAAAGCCATCTCTGCTCATAGCACGCCCTACCTGATGTATACTGTTAGCCCATATCCCTACGTTAAGACCAGTAAAGTTCACCTCTTCTAGAAAGTTCTCTTTGATTAATTCTACCTTAATTAACCCCCCTTTTAGACCAAGAGTACCTTAATTCTCAGTTTGTACCGTGTTGGATTGCATTTTTTTAGTGATTTTAGCTATAGTAAAGTCTTTTTGACTTTCAGTAGTAGCAAAAGGTTTTAAAAATACTTAAAAATTTGAAATTATTATTTTGTAAGTAAAGTTGGCTGAATATTAACAATTTCATATGGGTCAGCTTAATCTTTACCGCCATTTTGTAGAGATTATTTTCTTCCTGTTTTCCCTTGCTCTCACTCAAGAAACTATGCTTGTCTCAGCTAACTGCTTGCCTCGGTTCCAAAATAAAAAGGTGATAACAGAAAGCAGAAGAAAAAGAATCTTTTCTGCCTTTCAGTTCTTAAAAAAACAAAAAGGGAAAAAAATGAACTTAAGAAACCGATAAAAGCTTTGGGGAAAAGCAAAAAAACCAAAACAAAACAACCACCTTTCCACCCCCTTGGCTAGGAGGAAGGAAAAAAAAAGGATTCATCAGACTAAGGAGAAGCGGGGGAAGGAACAGGGCTGAAGAAATTAGAGCAAACGCCATGTATATGTGTTTAAATGGTCTGAGACAAGAGGGCTGAGGAATGTAGACTGTGAGAAAATCTAGATGTGCACATCACCATACTCCTCTCAAGGGAGCACTGCCCATCGTTGGTGGGTAGGGGCCATTGGGAGGCTGAGGCAGCGCCGGAAGTCTTCCAGGATGGTGACCACCCAATGGTGCCTGCCTCAAAGCTACATATACTGTCCTTTGATAGTCAGTAGTAGGCGGATCCTTGATCATCTCAAAAGGAATGACTCCACTCTGTGCCCTGAGACGTTGCATGGCTTGTATGTAACTGAAATTCCCCAACTCCAACACTGTCTACTCAGTATTTTTGCAATGTGCTTGACCAATTCACTCCAGGCAGAGATGTCTTTCAGGTGCGCATTCACCATCTTATGCTTGCATATGAATTTAGAACACAAAGCACTTTTCTATCTAACCTTTCTTTAGACTTTTCCAACAGATTTTTCAAATAAAAAAGTGCTAAGAATTAAATTCTCTCTTCTTATTTTGCCCACTGAGTCTTCATGAGGGGATACTTCCAGATATTATTAGGACATAGGACATTTCTCACCCATTTTAATATTGTGTTTGGAAAAAGGGAAGAGGCTCAGTAACAGAGTTATGGTGTTAGTTGTGTTCCAGGGGCTTCAAGAAGATTAATCTGGCATTGGTGTGCAAAATGGATGAAGTGGCAAGAAGCCAGGTTTGGGGAGGCTTTGGTAGTCATCCAGGAATGAGGTGACGTGTTCAGAGGTGCCAGGCTTTAAAAATGATAATCCTTTTAGTGATACATTATCTAAAACCTGGGCTAGTCACTAAAACAAATAAATTATTTATTCATATGTTTCTCATTCTTTGGTGCCCTGAAATGACTGGGCCAGAAAAGATTTATGCGACACATTTAAAGGCCCAAGACAGACTGTTGAAAGAAGGAAGGTCAGTTTCATGGAGATCACTTCCTTTTGCCATTAACAGTCTCCCTCTTCTTTAAACTCCTTCCCATGTGGTGTCCTAGCAGCATGTCAGAGCCCTCATCTGAATAGGAATTGTAAATAATTCTGGTTTTGTAGCTATTCGTTGATTAAACAAAAATTGACTTTCAGCAGAGTTAGCATGGGGGGAAGTTAAATATAGAAGACCACAGAAAACCTCCAACACTTTCCTGGGCTTTGAAGGTAGACTCTGTTGTTCAGAGGCTCTTCGAGACTACACTAGTCCCCACCTGGGGTATCTGTGGGCTATGAACATAACTGCACTTACAAACTACTTGTGTGTTGTTTATCTTGAATTTTATTTTCCTCTTTATTGCCCAGTTGCTCAAGCCAAAAATTGGACATTGTCCTCATTCCCCTTCCTTTCCTTCAACCTGCACATCCAATCAATCACCAAACTCTTGTAGCTCAGTGGCTGTCAAGTGTGAGCCTGCATCATAATCACCTGGTGGGCTTGTTAAAGCACAGATTGTAGGCTCCAGCCTCAGAGTTTCTGGGAGAGGGCCTGAGAATTTGCATTCCTAACAAATTCCCATGTCATGCTGTCAATTTAGAGACTGCACTTTGAGAACCGCTACTGTAGATTGATTCCTGAGCATCCTGCACATTCATCTGTTTCTCTCTATTCCTGCACGATTTGACTTCAGGTCACCATTGTACATCACCTGTATTCTGGCGGTGATCTCCTTCAAAACACAAATCTGATTAAGTCACATCCCTGTTGAAAAGTCCAGTGGCTCAGGGCGCCTGGGTGGCTTAGTCAGTTAAGTGTCTGCCTTCGGCTCGGGTCCTGATCCCAGGGTCCTGGGATGGAGCCTGCATCAGGTACCCTGCTCAGTGGAGAGCCTGCTTCTTCCTCTCCCTCCCCCTGCTTATGCTCTCTCTCTCTCTGTCTCCTGCTCTTTCTCTTAAAAGAAAGAAAAGGAAAGAAAGAAAGAAAGAAAGAAAGAAAGAAAGAAAGAAAGAAAGAA